>NC_060184.1:54615863-54629634 GCF_021184085.1 Oncorhynchus gorbuscha
CCAGCGGAGGGAAACGAATAGAAGGGAAGCACAGAGACAAGACATGATCATAAATGACAAAACATGACAGTACCCCCACTCACCGAGCGCCTCCTGGCGCACTCGAGGAGGAACCCTGGCGGCAACGGAGGAAATCATCAATCAACGAACGGTCCAGCACGTCCCGAGATGGAACCCAACTCCTCTCCTCAGGACCGTAACCCTCCCAATCCACTAAGTACTGGTGACCACGTCCCCGAGAACGCATGTCCATGATCTTCCATACCTTGTAAATAGGTGCGCCCTCGACAAGGACGGGGGGGGGAGGGAAGACGAAAGGGGGCGCGAAGAAAGGGCTTGACACAGGAGACATGGAAGACAGGGTGGACGCGACGAAGATGTCGCGGAAGAAGCAGTCGCACAGCGACAGGATTGACGACCTGGGAGACACGGAACGGACCAATGAACCGCGGAGTCAACTTGCGAGAAGCTGTCGTAAGGGGAAGGTTACGAGTGGAAAGCCACACTCTCTGGCCGCGACAATACCTAGGACTCTTAATCCTACGTTTATTGGCGGCTCTCACAGTCTGCGCCCTGTAACGGCAAAGTGCAGACCTGACCCTCCTCCAGGTGCGCTCACAACGTTGGACAAACGCCTGAGCGGAGGGAACGCTGGACTCTGCAAGCTGGGACGAGAACAGAGGAGGCTGGTACCCCAGACTACTCTGAAACGGAGATAGCCCGGTAGCAGACGAAGGAAGCGAGTTGTGAGCGTATTCTGCCCAGGGGAGCTGTTCTGCCCAAGACGCAGGGTTTCTAAAAGAAAGGCTGCGTAATATGCGACCAATCGTCTGATTGGCCCTTTCTGCTTGACCGTTAGACTGGGGATGAAAACCGGAAGAGAGACTGACGGAAGCACCAATCAAACGACAGAACTCCCTCCAAAACTGTGACGTGAATTGCGGACCTCTGTCTGAAACGGCGTCTAACGGAAGGCCATGAATTCTGAACACATTCTCTATGATGATTTGTGCCGTCTCCTTAGCGGAAGGAAGCTTAGCGAGGGGAATGAAATGGGCCGCCTTAGAGAACCTATCGACAACCGTAAGAATCACAGTCTTCCCCGCAGACGAAGGCAGACCGGTAATGAAGTCTAAGGCGATGTGAGACCATGGTCGAGAAGGAATGGGAAGCGGTCTGAGACGACCGGCAGGAGGAGAGTTACCTGACTTAGTCTGCGCGCAGTCCGAACAAGCAGCCACGAAACGGCGCGTGTCACGCTCCTGAGTAGGCCACCAAAACCGCTGGCGAATAGAAGCAAGCGTACCCCGAACGCCGGGGTGGCCAGCTAACTTGGCAGAGTGAGCCCACTGAAGAACAGCCAGACGAGTAGAAACAGGAACGAAAAAGAAGGTTACTAGGACAAGCGCGCGGTGACGCAGTGTGAGTGAGTGCTTGCTTAACCTGTCTCTCAATTCCCCAGACAGTCAACCCGACAACACGCCCATCAGGAAGAATCACCTCGGGGTCGGTAGAAGCCACAGAAGAACTAAAGAGACGGGATAAGGCACCAGGCTTGGTGTTCTTATTACCCTGGCGATAAGAAATAACGAACTCGAAACGAGCGAAAAACAACGCCCAACGAGCTTGACGTGCATTAAGTCGTTTGGCAGAACGGATGTACTCAAGGTTCTTATGGTCAGTCCAAACGACAAAAGGAACGGTCGCCCCCTCCAACCACTGTCGCCATTCGCCTAGGGCTAAGCGGATGGCGAGCAGTTCGCGGTTACCCACATCATAGTTGCGTTCCGATGGCGACAGGCGATGAGAGAAATAAGCGCCAGGATGGACCTTATCGTCAGACTGGAAGCGCTGGGATAGAATGGCTCCCACGCCCACCTCTGAAGCGTCAACCTCGACAATGAATTGTTTAGTGACGTCAGGAGTAACAAGGATAGGAGCGGATGTAAAACGCTTCTTGAGGAGATCAAAAGCTCCCTGGGCGGAACCGGACCACTTAAAGCACGTCTTGACAGAAGTAAGAGCTGTGAGAGGGGCAGCAACTTGACCGAAATTACGAATGAAACGCCGATAGAAATTAGCGAAACCTAGAAAGCGCTGCAACTCGACACGTGACCTAGGAACGGGCCAATCATTGACAGCCTGGACCTTAGCGGGATCCATCTGAATGCCTTCAGCGGAAATAACAGAACCGAGAAATGTGACAGAGGAGACATGAAAGGCGCACTTCTCAGCCTTCACATAGAGACAATTCTCTAAAAGGCGCTGGAGTACACGTCGAACGTGCTGAACATGAATCTCGAGTGACGGTGAAAAAATCAGGATATCGTCAAGGTAGACAAAAACAAAGATGTTCAGCATGTCTCTCAGTACATCATTAACTAACGCCTGAAAAACAGCTGGAGCATTAGCGAGACCGAACGGCAGAACCCGGTACTCAAAATGCCCTAACGGAGTGTTAAACACCGTTTTCCACTCGTCCCCCTCTCTGATGCGCACGAGATGGTAAGCGTTACGAAGGTCCAACTTAGTAAAGAACCTGGCTCCCTGCAGAATTTCGAAGGCTGACGTCATAAGGGGAAGCGGATAACGATTCTTAACCGTTATGTCATTCAGCCCTCGATAATCCACGCAGGGGTGCAGAGTACCGTCCTTCTTCTTAACAAAAAAACCCCCCGCTCCGGCGGGAGAGGAAGAAGGCACCACGGTACCGGCGTCGAGAGAAACAGACAAATAATCCTCGAGAGCCTTACGTTCGGGAGCCGACAGAGAGTATAGTCTACCCCGAGGGGGAGTGGTCCCCGGAAGGAGATCAATACTACAATCATACGACCGGTGAGGAGGAAGGGAGTTGGCTCTGGACCGACTGAAGACCGTGGGCAGATCATGATATTCCTCCGGCACTACTGTCAAATCACCAGGTTCCTCCTGAGAAGAGGGGACAGAAGAAACAGGAGGGATAGCAGACATTAACCTCTTAGTCCGCCCCATCCCGGATCCGGGATCGTGACTACAACCTCAAGCTCATTACCATAACGCAAAATTAGCGATTTCTGAAAATTGCATATTAAATGAAATAAATATGCCTATCCTCAAGCTTATCCTTTTCTTAACAATCCTGTCGTCTCAGATTTTCAAAATATGCTTTAGAACCAGAGAAAATCAATAATTTGTGTAAGAGTGGTGATAGCTAGCTTAGCATTTAGCGTTAGCATTTAGCACGCAACATTCACAAAAACCAGCAAAGGGATCAAATAAAATAATTTACCTTTGAAGAACTTCAGATGTTTCAATGAGGAGACTCTCAGTTACATAGCAGATGTCCAGTTTTTCCTGAAAGATGCTTGTGTAGGACACAACGTTCGTTTTGTTACTATGCATTTGGCTACCGAAACTAACCGAAAATTCAGTCACCTAAACGTCAAACTTTTTCCGAATTAACTCCATAATATCGACTGAAACATGGAAAACGTTGTTTGAATCAATCCTCAAGGTGTTTTGTCATATATCTCTTCATTGAAATCCCTTCCCTGGAAGCGTGCATTCTTCTCTGATTCGGATGGAAAAATACTGGTACCTGACTTTTGCGCACCAATTTCCACGCAGACACCGTGCGGGGCACTTGGTAATTGTAGGCTCTTATGGTCAATCTTCCAATGATATGCCTACAAATACGTCACAATGCTGCAGACACCTGGGGGAAACGATAGGAAGTGTCCGTTCATTCCTGTCGCATTCACAGCCATATAAGGAGATCATGGAAAACGTGCCTCCAGAAATCCTGTTGATTTCCTGGTCACTCAAACATCTTGGTTTTGCCTGTAGATTCTGTTCTATGGCACTCACAGTGAAAATCTTTACAGTTCTGGAAACGTCAGAGTGTCTTCTTTCCAAAACTATCAATTCTAAGCATAGTCGAGCATCTTTTCGTGACAAAATATTGCGCTTAAAACGGGCATGTCTTTTTATCCAAAAATGAAATACTGCCCCTAGAGTCTTAACAGGTTAAACACTTCACATGACAAGAAACGTTCCAGGATAGGATAGAATTACTAGACCAATTAATAGAAGGAGCGGGAGGGGAGGACCGAGCCAGCCTGGAGGATAGGGGACATAGAGAGTCAAAGGATGCAGAGAGGGAGGAGAGGAGGGTTGAGGAGGCAGAATCAGGAGATAGGTTGGAGAAGGTTTAAGCGGAGGGAAGAGATGATAGGATGGAAGAGGAGAAGGGGAGCGGGGGAGAGAGAGCGAAGCGGGGGAGAGAGAGCGAAGGTTGGGACGGCGTGATACCATCCGAGTAGGGGCAGTGTGGGAGGTGTTGGATGAGAGCGAGAGGGAAAAGGATACAAGGTAGTGGTCGGAGACTTGGAGGGGAGTTGCAATGAGGTTAGTGGAAGAACAGCATCTAGTAAAGATGAGGTTGAGCGTATTGCCTGCCTTGTGAGTAGGGGGGGAAGGTGAGAGGGTGAGGTCAAAAGAGGAGAGGAGTGGAAAGAAGGAGGCAGAGAGGAATGAGTCAAAGGTAGACGTGGGGAGGTTAAAGTCGCCCAGAACTGTGAGAGGTGAGCCGTCCTCAGGAAAGGAGCTTATCAAGGCATCAAGCTCATTGATGAACTCTCCGAGGAACCTGGAGGGCGATAAATGATAAGGATGTTAAGCTTGAAAGGGCTGGTAACTGTGACAGCATGGAATTCAAAGGAGGCGATAGACAGATGGGTAAGGGGAGAAAGAGAGAATGACCACTTGGGAGAGATGAGGATCCCGGTGCCACCACCCCGCTGACCAGAAGCTCTCGGGTGTGCGAGAACACGTGGGCGGACGAAGTGAGAGCAGTAGGAGTAGCAGTGTTGTCTGTGGTGATCCATGTTTCCGTTAGTGCCAAGAAGTCGAGGGACTGGAGGGAGGCATAGGCTGAGATGAACTCTGCCTTGTTGACCGCAGATCGGCAATTCCAGAGGCTACCGGAGACCTGGAACTCCACGTGGGTCGTGCGCGCTGGGACCACCAGATTAGGTGGCCGCAGCCACGCGGTGTGGAGCGTTTGTATGGTCTGTGCAGAGAGGAGAGAACAGGGATAAACAAACACATAGTTAACAGGCTACAGAAGAGGCTACGCTAATGCAAAGGAGATTGAATGACAAGTGGACTACACGTCTCGAATGTTCAGAAAGTTAAGCTACGTAGCAAGAATCTTATTGACTAAAATGATTAAAATGATACAGTACTGCTGAAGTAGGCTAGCTGGCAGTGGGTGCGTTGTTGACACTACACTAATCAAGTCGCCCGTTGAGTATAATAGTTTCTACAGTGCTGCTATTCGGGGCTAGCTGGCTAGCTAGTAGTTTTGTTTACGTTACGTTGCGTTAAAAGAACGACAATAGCTGGCTAGCTAACCTAGAAAATCGCTCTAGACTACACAATTATCTTTGATACAAAGACGGCTATGTAGCTAGCTATGTAGCTAGCTACGATCAAACAAATCAAACCGTTGTACTGTAATGAAATGAAATGAAAATGTGATACTACCTGTGAATGCGACCGGGTTGTTGAGTTCTATTCAGAAGACGTTGGCTAGCGTTGGGTAGCTAGCAGAGTCTCCTACGTTAAGGACGACAAATAGCTGGCTAGCTAACCTCGGTAAATTAAGATAATCACTCTAAGACTACACACTCTAAACCTAAACAACACAATTATCTTGGAACGAAGATACGAAGACAGCAAAGACAGCTATGTAGCTAGCTAACACTACACTAATCAAGTCGTTCAGTTGAGTGTAATAGTTTTCCCAGTGCAGCTAATCAGTGGACGTTAGCTAGCTGGCTAGTGAAGACTACGTTAGGACGGCGAAATACGATAATTACGCAATTATCTTTGATACAAAGACGGCTATGTAGCTAGCTGAGAAGAAATTGCTAAGATTAGACAAATCAAACCGTTGTGCTATAATGAAATATAATGAAATGTAAAAAGTTATACTACCTGCGGGAGCGAAGCGCCGATGCGACCACTCGCTCCAAACCGGAACAACCGGAACAACAGGTGTAACCTGAACTATATACAGTAGCGAGGCTACAAAAGTAGTTAGGCTACATACAGACACCGGTTATTCAGGCTGATTGAGGTAGTATGCACATGTAGATATGGTTAAAGTGACTATGCATATACCGAATACACATTGAGATATGGATAAAGTTGCACTTCCTACAGCTTCCACTAGACGTCAACCATCTTTAGAAACTTGAATGAGGATTGTTGTTAGCGTGTTCACCCCAGTAATCCATCGTCATGAGGTGCGAGCACTTCCTCCAGACAAAAACTCGAAAAGTTCTGTTACAGTCTGTAGAAACAAGTCAAATGATGTATGCAATCAATCTTTAGGATGTTTTTAACATAAATCATCCATAAGGTTCCAACCGGAGAATTTCATTGTCTGAAGAATAGCATTGGAACGAGAACAAACTCTGTCGGGAGCACGCGTCATGAGAACGAGTCTCTCTGCAAAACCTCTCTCTCAAAAAATTATTATGAGCCCCTCCTTTATAGTAGAATCCTCAAACCAGTTTCTAAAGATGGTGACATCTAGTGGAAGCCCTGGGAAGTGCATCCTCATTCATATCTCACTGGGATTTCAATAGGCACTGTTTTGAAAATCGATTTCTCACTTCCTGTTTGGATTTCTTCTCAGGTTTTCACCTACCATATGAGTTCTGTTATACTCATAGACATCATTCAAACAGTTTTAGAAACAGAGTGTTTTCTATCCAATACTAATAATAATATGCATATATTAGCATCTGGGACAGAGTAGGAGGCAGTTCTGTCTGGGCACGCTATTCATACAAAAGTGAAAATCCTGCCCCCAATCCCAAAAAGGTTAAAAACACTATCAACAAGGCAGGTCCTACAGGCCCTAGTTTTGTTGCACCTTGACTACTGTTCAGTCGTGTGGTCAGGTACAACAAAAAATGACTTTGCAATTGGCTCAGAACAGGGCAGCTGGCCCTTGGATATACACAGAGAGCTAATATTAATAATATATTAGAGTAGGGGCCTGAGGGCACACAGTGTTGTGAAATCTGTGAATCTGTGAATGTATTGTAATGTTTTTAAAATTGTATAAACTGCCTTAATGTGCTAGACCCCATGAGTTGTAGCTGCCTCGGCAGCAGCTAATGGGGATCCATAATAAATACAAATACAAATACAAATTAGCAGTGTGCAAAGTACCAGTCTCACCAGTTCATGCATAAATATGTTTGGTGCAACTTGAAACATAGAAACCAATAGTGTTTTCTTTTCAAATGGCTAGCTGCCTAGTATGCAAATTATTAATTCACACCAACCTCTTTCTCTCTGTCTCTTTCTCTGCCTATCTCTCTCACCCTCTCATTTCCCCTCTCTGCTGCATGTTTTATTCATTCTGGATCTCTTCCTTGGTTCTTTTAGTTGTTTGGTTTCTGATTTTGATGACTAGCATGCACTCACATTTCTAGCAGTGTTATTGATAATCTATTTTCATATATCCACATTTCCGTATTGATTTTTTGTGTAATTTTCTAAAACAAAAGTTGGCTTCTTTATGAAATTGGTGAATGGCAAAGGCAACTACTTTTCTCTCAGGACAACTGAGAGAAACCTGTTTTTAGAACCATCTACACACTGCTCTGAATACACACCATCCCTTCCTCTATCAGTAAGCTTGTCTGGCATCTGTCGCTTGTAGTTTTCCTCACATTTCACGAGTTTGCATGAGATTTATACGGTTATTTGGCTCATAGAATCACCATGTCTGTACCTCACTCTTATTATTGTTGTTGACCTAGGTAGGACAGGCTATATAAACTGGGCTTTGAATCCCACAATGAATTTACTGAATTTTATAAGTGAACGTTTTAAGTTTTATATTTTTGCACTAATGATAGCAAATTAAAGCATTTGCAGCAAGGGGCCGTTTGCATGTACTATATTGAGTGATGGATTGATTAATCTTATGCTACACAGATTTTTTTTAAATGTTTCTAAAATAATCCAATTATTTTGTTAGATTTTTACACCTGTTACTGAAATGGCTGTTCCAGTTTAAATGGCTATTCCTAACCCTGGCAGTCATTATGAATTCAGGTTGTGGGTGAATAAACATTTCAACTGTTTGATAACCTAATGCTGTCTTCAGTCACTTTGCAAGCCAGCATAATGTGACTTGCAGTTGCAAAATGTAAATTTCACAGGTTTTCCAGAAATGGAATATTCATGGCTATCCTTCAACCAGATTTTTAATTTTAAAGGTCCTGAACAAACATTCTGAAAAGTACTTTCTCTTGCATTGTTAACTACCAGAAGTTTGAAAAGACAGGCTGAGTGGTCGGGTAGATTACATTAATGAGCTCGCCTTGACTGACAGCTCTTTCGAATGCCAATGTCAAGCAACTTGGATGCAGTGAGCAGTGTTGCAGGAGAATTATCTCAAGCAAATTTGGTGAAATTGTATCATTATATAAATTGTTTTTATACTGTACATCTCCCGTTTGACATGTCTCTTGCGGTGCACTTCACAGCAGCACTCAGCACTGATGGATGTGTTGACTTGACAACTGTGTCTGAGTTTTGTCTGAGTCTTTTATTCAATGCTGGCTGAATACCTAGCTAGCCAGTAACTAGCTAACACCAGACACTGATGAAATGGGAAATATACAAATATCTTTGCTATAAATTAATAGGGTAAACTTTTAGTAATGTTTGCTGACACCCTACAGTCATATTTTGGCACTATTAGAGTAGCTATCTAGGTATATAAACCAAACCCCTGTGCAAACACGCCTTTTTCGGTGTTAGTGAAAAGGCAGTAATTAATTAATTAGGTAAGAGAATGTGTTGTCATTGGTGTAGTTCAATGAGAGTTAAGGTGATGTCACCTTGTCACTTTAATAATGATGCATTCATTGTGAAGCTGTACTGTATTTTGTCAAAAACTGTTCAAACTTTCACCCCTCCCAGCACCCCCCATTCTATCACCAAGTCAGTACTGGGGGTCACCAAGACCTGAGAACAACCAAGAACAATCCAACAACACAAACGACCAGCTTGAGCACAGGTGTGAAACTCATTCCACAGAGGGCTGAATGTCTGCAGGTTTTTGCTCCTCCCATGTACTTGATTGAGGTCACTAATTAGTAAGGGCACTCCCCACACCTGGTTGTCTAGGGCTTAAATCCTCTTAGAGCTACCCCCCTACTTTTTTCAATTTCCGCATGAAGACATACCCAAATCTAACTGCCTGTAGCTCTGGCCCAGAAGCAAGGATATGCATATTATTGGTACCATTTGAAAGAAAACACTCTGAAGTTTGTGTGAATTGTGAATTGAATGTAGGAGGATATAACACAATAGATCTGGTTTAGATAATACAATGAAAAAGAACATACCTTTTTTGTATCATCTTTAAAATGAACAACATAAAACAAACATTCAGATAGGAAGATGGGGACAATTTCAGTGAAACATATAAGAGAGCAACAGTACTTGTGCAAAGTTTAAGAATGATAACTTCCAAAATGAGTGTGCTACATGACATTTATCATGAAGTCACCCAGGTGTCCCACACAAGTAGCCCAAATGTACCCAAGTGGCCAAATTGGTGAAGGTATACATTTTGAAACAAATAACTATATACACAATGCCAAAATAACATGGGTAACTATTTGGGTAACTATTTACACACTTTCAATATTTGGAAGACCCTCAGTCCTCTATCAAATCCAATGTATTTATATAGCCCTTCATACATCAGCTAATATCTCAAAGTGCTGTACATAAACTGTACTAAACCCCCAAACAGCAAGCAATGCAGGTGTAGAAGCATGGTAGCTAGGAAAAACTCCCTAGAAAGGCCACAACCTAGAAAAAAACCTAGAGAGGAACCAGGCTATGTGGGGTGGCCAGTCCTCTTCTGGCTGTGCCGGGTGGAGATTAGAACAGAACATGGCCGAGATGTCGAGATGTGGGGGGGGCGACAACCCAGACAGGATGACCACATCAGTGACTCAACCCACTCAGCTGACGCACCCTCCCAGGGACGGTATGAGAGAGCCCCAGTAAGCCAGTGACTCAGCCCCTGATATAGGGTTAGAGGCAGAGAATCCCAGTGGAAAGAGGGGAACCGGCCAGGCAGAGACAGCAAGGGCGGTTCGTTGCTCCAGAGCCTTCCCATTCACCTTCCCACTCCTGGGCCAGACTACACTCAATCATATGACCCACTGAAGAGATGAGTCTTCAGTAAAGACTTAAAGATTGAGACCGAGTTTGCGTCTCTGACATGGGTAGGCAGACCGTTCCATAAAAATGGAGCTCTATGTGAGAAAGCCCTGTATCCAGCTGTTTGCTTAGAAATTCTAGGGACAATTAGGAGGCCTGCTTCTTGTGACCATAGCGTACGTGTAGGTATGTACGGCAGGACCAAATCAGAGAGATAGGTAGGAGCAAACCCATGTAATGCTTTGTAGGTTAGCAGTAAAACCTTGAAATCAGCCCTTGCTTTGACAGGAAGCCAGTGTAGGGAGGCTAGCACTGGAGTAATATGATCATTTTTTGGTTCTAGCCAGTATTCTAGCAGCCGTATTTAGCACTAACTGAAGTTTATTTAGTACTTTATCCGGGTAGCCGGAAAGTAGAGCATTGCAGTAGTCTAACCTAAAAGTGACAAAAGCATGGATTCATTTTTCTGCATCATTTTTGGACAGAAAGTTTCTGATTTTTGCAATGTTACGTAGATGGAAAAAAGCTGTCCTTGAAATGGTCTTGATATGTTCTTCAAAAGAGAGATCGGGTCCAGAGTAACGCCAAGGTCCTTCACAGTTTGATTTGAGACGACTGTACAACCATTAAGATTAATTGTCAGATTCAACAGAAGATCTCTTTGTTTCTTGGGACCTAGAACAAGCATCTCTGTTTTGTCCGAGTTTAAAAGTAGAAAGTTTGCAGCCATCTACTTCCTTATGTCTGAAACACATGCTTCTAGCAAGGGCAATTTTGGGGCTTCACCATGTTTCATTGAAATGTACAGCTGTGTGTCATCTGCATAGCAGTGAAAGTTAACATTATGTTTTCGAATTACATCCCCAAGAGGTAAAATATATAGTGAAATGTGAAAACAATAGTGGTCCTAAAACATAACCTTGAGGAACACTGAAATTTACAGTTGATTTGTCAGAGGACAAACCATTCACAGAGACAAACTGATATCTTTCCGACAGATAAGATCTAAACCAGGCCAGAACTTGTCCGTGTAGACCACTTTGGGTTTCCAATCTCTCCAAAAGAATGTGGTGATCGATGGTATCAAAGCAGCACTAAGGGCTAGGAGCACGAGGACAGATGCAGAGCCTCTGTCTGATGCCATTAAAAGGTAATTTACCACTTTCACAAGTGCAGTCTCAGTGCTATGATGGGGTCTAAAACCAGACTGAAGCATTTCGTATACCTTGTTTGTCTTCAGGAAGGCAGTGAGTTGCTGCGTAACAGCCTTTTCTAAAAAATTTGAGAGGAATGGAAGATTCGATATGGGCCGATAGTTTTTAAATATTTTCTGGGTCAAGGTTTGGCTTTTTTCAAGAGAGGCTTTATTACTGCCACTTTTAGTGAGTTTGAGGTGAGGTTATATTGATGAGGTTATATTGAAGCAACATCTCAAGATATCAGTCAGGAAGTTAAAGCTTGGGTTCAAATGGGTCTTCCAAATGGACAATGACCCCAAGCATACTTTCAAAGTTGTGGCAAAATGGCTTAAGGACAACAAAATCAAGTTATTGGAGTAGCCATCACAATAAGCCCTGGCTTTAATCATATAGAGAATGTGTGGGCAGAACTGAAAATAAAAGCTGAAATAAATCATTCTCTCTACTATTATTCTGACATTTTACATTCTTAAAATCAAGTGGTAATCCTAATTGACCTAAAACAGGGAATTATTACTTGGATTAAATGTCAGGAATTGTCAAACTGAGTTTAAATGAATTTTCCTAACGTGTATGTAAACTTCAAAATAGAAGCCACTTCCTGTTTTGATTTTCCTCAGGGTTTCACCTGCAATACCAGTTATGTTATACTCACAGACAATATCTTTACAGTTTTGGAAACTTTAGAGTGTTTTCTATCCTAGGATGTCAATTATATGCATGTTCTAGCATCTGGCCCTGAGAAATATGCTGTTTACTTTGGGAATGTTATTTTTCCAAAAATAAAAATAGTGCCCCCTAGTTTCAAGAGGTTAATCATGCTCTCTCTCAAGCCATCTGTCTCTCATCTGCAGTTATGTTTTGATGTGAGAGAGGAAGCCAGTCCCGTCATCGCCACCTCAACCACTCATAAGATCACCTTCGGGCCAACTGGGAGCCCAAGGCTAGTTAGGAGACACCGCTAGAGACATTATGTAATTGTGATGAACTGAAAGAATATTAGGGTAGCACTGTAATTCATTAATCATATGCTGTCTTCCCTGCTCCTCTGTTTTACCTCTTTCCTTTTATGTCTTCTACACCTCTCTCCCCACCTCTTTCTTCCTCTTTTTTATAATGCACACCATATTTGCATTGAAGTACAGATTGAACTTGTATTTATAAAATTACAATTATAATATCTATAATGCATGTAATATGCATTTATAACACCTGGATAATTAACTTTAAATAAAGCGTTTCACATTCTCTAGTGGTTGAAAGTAATTACCTCAGACTAATGCAGATTTTTTTTAAATTTGATTTATTTATTTTGCTAGGCAAGTCAGTTAAGAACAAATTCTTATTTTCAATGACGGCCTAGGAACAGTGGGTTAACTGCCTGTTCAGGGGCAGAACGACAGATACAAATCCTTGTCAGCTCGGGGATTCGAACTTGCAACCTTTCGGTTACTAGTCCAACACTCTAACCACTAGGCTACACTGCCGCCCCAAGATGAAGGGAGTTAGATATGCATAGGAAGTGTAGTGTACTCTTTTTTTCTGTATATATGAATTACAAATCAGCCTTTACTTAAATCATGTTTCTTTTCTATAGCATAGTTACAGTGTGTAGTCATTGATGTCCTTGGAGCAGGAGTGGTAAACGCTGTTGAAGTGTATAATTGTAATACATACATGCAGGCACAGCATCATTCAAAGAATGGAGTTTGATACACCTGGTATTGGATATGACTGATAAATAATGTCTCACAGAGATTCATACCTGAACCGCACTTTATTTGCCAAGGAAGAGTACATGATCAGTGAATATATTCAATGTACAGGCTACAATGTGGGGATCTCATGCGTGGTAATAACTACAGTACATCCTTAGCACAATTATTATATTCTACTCAATCCATAGGCTTCATTAATGACATTCAGACTTGAAGTGTTATGCAGGTGAATGAGGACCCAAAAGCGACTTAACGAAAACAGAGTCTTTATTCCAGTATATGACAAAAGTAAATAATCCTGGATATATCAAGGAGAAAACAAAACAGGAAAACTGAAATCCATTCGTCAGTAGCGAGGACTGACTGGAGACTCGACCATAGACTGCAGGTTGCTTCGGAAAGGCACCGACCGTAGCAGACTAAGACACCTGCTCACACGCAGCCTCTGAAGAAGGTAAAACATGACAGGGCGAGACAAGGACACAGAACAGCGAACATCATACAAGGATCCGACAAGGACAGAAGCGGAAAACAAGGGGAGAAATAGGGGCTCTAATCAGAGGGCAAAATAGGGGACAGGTGTGAAAAGAGTAAATGAGTTAG